>NW_017671252.1:288514-327632 GCF_001879085.1 Nicotiana attenuata | reverse complement strand
ATAGCAGTGGTTATGCCGACATCTACTCAAAGAAGAATAGTATTAGAGTCAAGACCGGTGCTATCCCCTTCCCCTGCTACGCTTCCTTACTCAACAATCAAAGAAGCATTTTCGATTCCCCGATCCACTCTCGTGCTAACATGCTAACAGCGGTTTAGGTAAGCCAGGGGCTAAGCGGGAATGCCCTATCTAAGAGCCTACTTCCTTCTGATCTTTCTGCTCTTGGGGATTCATCTCTACCTTTTTCATAAAATGTAGTGGCCAAACCAGATAGTCCATTTCCTCTCTTTTCTCGCTCCTCAAGAAAGACGGCTAGAAACTTCCTATTAGGAATGGCTTCCTTTCAGGTTGTGTTGTTACAGACCAGACTGTTCTAACAGGGCAGGGGAGACGGATAACTAATCTAATACAGTACAGCTATGATCGGGCAATAGCGCAGATAAGATCAGACTGAATGTGTGAAGGATATGGTTCTGGTTCTCTTCTGTCCCGTTCCTTCAATCAAAGAAGAATCCATGCCCAGGGCTAGTGCCAGCGCATAGTCAGAGTCTTCCCTGCGTGCCTAACATCCACTCCTTCTAGTCGAGTGCCTTGCGGCGCCTTTAACGATGAGAGAAGGCGATACCGAAGAGAATAACTCAAGGGCACTGGCTACTCCATCAACTCAATTTCGTTGCGCAAGTGAGGATGCCAGTCATCATAGTCTGAACTTTAAATCTTTCGTAGGCTCATCTCGTCGATTGGCATTCCGATCCTGGTCATTCATAGATAGTCGGCGCTTTTAGTCATAGGCTATCGCCCATTCCTGATAGCCGCAGCTCTGCCCGTTCCCTATTCCATTAAAGAATGAATGGGAATTGATCTGACAACAGCTGGGCAAAATCCATCTCTTTCCATCTCTATGTTCGCTAAACTTGCTTCCTTTCTTGCTTTCATGAAGCCGACCTTAACAGACATCTCTTCCATTTTCGTAGATGGAAGATCCGGTGAATCAATTCAATTAGATGCCGCTTACCTAGATGCGGTGCTTGTCCCTCGAAGCGAAGGTAAAGACCCAGTATATTATTATACTTCCTATTCCAACATAATTATGCTTGAACTCCCGTACTTATGCCGGAACTCCAGTAAAATTTGTGGGCGTATTTTTCCGGATTTTGAAGAGTGTTTTTTTGAATTTATCCCCGTTTTTCGTGATTCACCACACATGAAAACCACAATTCTCAGCTTTTCTCCATAACTGCAAAAACCCTGTTGTTACTTCTCCAATGGCGACGCGCTAGATTTCCTTACAGGAACACACGCTTTGAAATTCGTGGCGTCGAATCGCCTTGTCCGGCGAAGAACGTCGGTGAAATGTTGTGTATTTTCCGATTATAGCCGCCAGAAACAAGTTACTCGGAATCAAATAATGGCCGTTGAATTCCCCGAGCAAATTGATGCTAATAATATGCTCAATGGACCTGTAACATGTGTAAGTCGTTTTATTATCAACTTCTACTATCGTCTTCTCATTTGTTTGCCTTTTTGTTTTTCCCTTTATTGAAAGTCAATTTGATTAACTCATGTAGAGCCAAGCGGAACTAAATAAATTTCATATTTTCAAAATTAAAGTAGTATAAGTTGCATATTCTCCATAACAATTTGGCGCGAAGCATCATTTTGTTAAATTTCACCTAGTTTGAATCTAGGAAAGCAAAATAAAAAAATAAAATAAAAAATTGCGACAAAGGAATATATTTGATGCTTAGCGTTCATATATTATCTGAGAGTCAGTTTGATTAACTTTCAAGCCAAGAGGGACTAGATAAATTTCATATTTTCAAAATTAAAGTAGTAGTAACAAGTTGCATTTCTCCTTATTAATTTGGTGTGGAAACTACATTTTATGAAATTTTGTTAAATTTTGCCTAGTTTGAATCTAGGACAGCAAAAAATAATAAAATAGTATAACAATAAGAAGCCAAATATTTTGGGGAAAAGGAATATTTGATGCTTAGTTTTCATATATTGTCATGCATTACATGAAGCCTTTTTGAGTTACATATCTGTTCAGATTGTATATTGGTGTATGCATGTAGGGGCGGATATAGTGAGTAAAATGCTTAGATCTTGTATATGTGCTAAAAAAATCCACTAGATAAGTGCAAATAATAGATTACGAACCCAATAATAGATTAGGTGGAATGTCGTATAATTAAAAGTCCAAACGCATAAAGTTCATATCTGTATGTCTGTGCTGCTCTGCATCAGACTATGCTATTAATTTATCCAGTGAAATTCATCTCATTTATAGTAGTTTAAATTTTTGGTGCACGAAGAGCGCAATAATAGATTGTGAAAGAACTTGATTAAAATTACTTAATATATTGGGAAAGATATGAACTTTATTATATGTTAGGTTAATTGACATGAAATGAGAATGTGTATGAGAAAATAGATTTTGCTCTGTACAACTTGTGCTACACTTTTAAGAGAAATATCGAAATGTGAGAACAATTTAGACTATCCTGCCACTGACAGCTATCTGAATAACATAAAATTTCTTATGTTTAACTCTTGATTTAAAAAGAAAGGAGGAGAAATAAATCTGAATTAAACAAAAAGGTCTGCCACTATGAATGTTTTGATATTGCTTTGACTCAATCTTTTGGGGCTATTGATGTTAGAAACACCATTGTTTCAGTTCCATCTAGTGATGTGTAGAAAAGCATGAGTACACCAACTGCACTTGCTAGTAACCATTTACATATTCATTAACTCTCATGTTCGATATTACTTCTTTGTTACTGTAGAATGGAAAAAAAGAGAGCAGGGTGATACAAAATTCAATGATTTACATGATGATGGAAAGTGGATAACTTAGGGGCATTTGTGTATCATGGATGGAAGTGCCTCCGATAACTGCATTTCGTGGTACCTCCTAGTGTATATGTCCTCTTTGGTTATCCCCGAGAGCAGAAAAAGAGGAATAACTAATATGGAGTTTTCAGATGATGCCGAGGAGGCCGTTTCTCGAGCTCTCAAGCTTTTATTGGTTCGTGATACTTCTCTTTTTTAATCTTGTGTCTGATGTTTGTAACCTGAGTCATTCCTATAGAGTCTTGTTCTTAGAATTGTTATATCATTTAGTTTGGTGCATCAAAGAGTGTCTTCTGCAATGTGGAAACAGTTGTCCATGGTTCAAGTCTAGTTTGGCTTCCTTCGTAGCTGTGAAATTTTCTTATACAGTTATAGGGACCTGGGGAATCACGAACCTAAATATTTCGTTGGACAAATCAGTGGCAAGATACTTCACATTCTCTACTTTCCAAAATTGCTTGTAATTCTGCTGGTGTATTATCTTTCTAACTTGCCTGTGGATGAAAGGTTGCATTTATATATCTTCCTGTTGCATTATCCTTCAGATTTCACCATTTCTAGTCATCATCATCTCAGTTGCCTTATGAATTTTCTTGGTTTACTAGACCTTGGAAAAGAATACATTGACATCTTGTGCAGCTTTTAATCTTGTGATTCTTTTTTCAGAATGTGCATTCTTTTTGATGACCTGAATCCTCTTAGGATAGACATATTTTGCAACTAGTAAATGATTTCATGTTCTTTGTGCAACTTATTTTATGACGAAAATGCTTCCGCTGAAAAAAGGAGCTCTTGAGATTTCTATATATAAATCCATCTAACCTTATGCTCCAGCCATTCAGAAACTCAAGAAGAATTTCTGGAAGCACTTTGTTGGCAATAGGATTTACAGATATTATATTTGTGGCCATCTTACAAAAATATCATGCAAGTTTTTTTTTTATTGAGGTGGAGACTGGCTTTTCTAGCTCTGAATTGCATGTTAAATAATGAGACTTTTCAGATGCAAATCTTTTAGGGTACATCAATATTGTTCAACAGTTTCTTGGATACAGGAAAAGTCAATCCATTTACATATCAATCCAAAATGCTTGTCAATTGTAGAACTAATATGACAGAGCGAACAAATGCAGCAACAAGGAGAAAGGATGACTTAGACATTTAGAGGAGTTCAGCTCCCTGAAGAATTCTGCAGAGCTGAGTATTTTGAGTTGACTGAGTTTGGAGCGTTGAGAGGAAGGAAATCCAAATACCAAGCAGAAACTCTAAACAAAATGCTACAGTGACAGCATATCTTCCTCTTATTCATATGGCGCTGGCAAAGCATGCCTAAGGTAAGATCCATATCAGGTATGTTAGGCTTCACACCTTGTCGTCTTCCTCGTGTTCCTGAATCTTTTCGCTATGCTTAATATTCTTGTACCACTTAGCACATGCAATATAGGCAACCAAATCTATTAATGTTAAACCGGCTAATAGAAAATAGAATCTGTCTAAATGACCTTTGTTAAGGTTTCCTGGTATCCATCCAGGCATGTTGTCAATTGCTGATATTTTCATCACTACGCTTACAAGTAAGCTACTCACGTAGTTCCCCAATGATATCGATGTCATGCATAGTGCACTTCCGAAGCTTTTAAGTCCATCAGGTGCTTGTGCATTGAAGAATTCCAATTGGCCTATGTACATGAATACTTCCGAAGCTCCTATAAAAGCATATTGAGGGACTTGCCAAAAGATGTTAAGAGAGCTTGAACCTTCACAATGTTTGCAGTCATTGCTAGCATATTTGAGCCTGTAGCACTCCACTATTCCTGCTGAAAGCATAGCCATCACTGCTATGACTAGTCCAATACCCATCCTTTGAAGTTCAGTTAGCCCGGTATGATCACCCTTGCACTTCTTAAACCTACTGACTAGTGGATTAAGAACTCTGCGGTTGAGAAATATGACGCCTGCTACACTAAGGATGTCAAAGGTAGACATGCTTGCTGCTGGTATCCTGAAGTTTGCTATCGTAGTTTTCATGGCATCGCCTTGCTCGACAAAGAGCGAGGCCATTTGCGTGAAAACTACAGAGTAAATAATGGTACATAGCCAAATGGGCAGCAATCTCAAAATGCATTTAACTTCTTCAACTTGTGAAATAGGACAGAGGCGCCATGGGTTGTGATCGCTCAGCTTCTGGTCGTCAAGTTCCCTTGATGTCACCACAGCTGCTCTGTCCAAGAATCTGCAACATGAAAAATCTAGTTTAGTGCATTATAGAATGGTAAATAGACTAGTGATCAATGATAAATGAATGACAAAGTCCGGTCATAAATTTGAGATTCTTGTAGACATAGTGGACTGAACTGAAGTGTATTTCTACTTACTTGAAACCGTAAGTGTGTAGCATTTTTCTACTACCAGTTGTGTTGTCATCGTCTTCCCCTTGGTAGAAGTCGTCTTCATTTTCTGGTGTCTCCACTCTACTCTTCTTTGTTGCTGCAACTAAAACTTGACCAAACCTGGCAAGAGGGTTGCCACTAGACTTGAAGTGTCTGTACCTAGCAGTGCCTCCGAGAAAGAGCAATAATGCTGCAAAAGCAGATGCTGCAGAAGCCCAAAAGCCTAGAGCCCACATTCCTTCATCCTCAAAGTAGTCCAAAATAGTGTTGGAGAAGAGCGACCCGAGGTTCATGAATAGGTAGAAATAGCTGAAGAAGGCAACTTTGGAGTGAGACTCTCTCGGATGCTGCTCGTCAAACTGATCAGCCCCAAAGGTAGCAATATTGGGCTGATAACCTCCATATCCTAGGGCAATCATGTACACAGAAATGTAGAATAGACCAACACCCATGGTTGAATGTTCACCACATAGAGTCGTTCGATTCCCACAACCTTTAGGTTTGAGCAAGTAAAGTTGTGATGCTAGTGCTAGTAATGCTAACCCCTGTCAATGAAGTTCCAAACTTAGTAAGAGCAAGATCTAGGACTATTACAATCTGAGATGAATTCAGGATTTAAACTTGATAGGTTCAACCTTTAAGTTTCTTACCATTGGACCCTTTGTATTTTTGAAATCATGGGGTTCAGAATTTAATATTTGTGAATCACGCTTTAGACATAGGGCCTTTGATTACAATCAACACTAACGATTAGCAGGAATCACGCTTGTGCAAGATGATGGTAGCAGCCAATATTAATTCTTCTTGATTGTGAAGTATGATGGGAGGTAATGGATACTTACAGTTACATAGATGACTTGAAAAATGGCACAAGTTTTGAATCTTCCCCAATAAGAGTCACTAAGAAAAGCACCAACAAGGGAACATATATAGACTGTGCCAGTCCATTTGCTCACACTATTAGCAGCATCAGCATTGTTTTCTTTCAGCACTCTTGTCAGGAACAACACCAGATTCACCCCAACTCCGAAAAATGCTAGAGTTGCTAAAGCTTGATTCACTACATAATCAATATGGAAACCAAAATTTTATAGAGTATCAATTAAGCAAAAGAATAAGTAGAAGAAGTATTAGTGACATTGATAATTGATTTTTCTGGTTTCGAATTAGTGGTTAATATATATATATATATATATATATATATATATATGCCACAAGTTTTGCATTTGAGGAAATGATGGTCATTAGTAGAAGCCTAATGCAATTTGAAAAATTGATTGTCGCTTTATCCTTTTTAAAAGTACGTATGTATGTAGTTCAACTTTATTGGTTGCATGAAATATCGATTTGTGGAGACACCCTGTATTATTTTCGCAACAATTTCTGCTTTTGGTTTCTTCTTGTTCTTTTTCATAATGTCCATTTCTGGATTGAGAGTTGGAATAGAAATTCTGAATTAAGACATAATGAAACTGACCACACCTAAATAGTAGGCTAGTAGCCATTATATCATATCAATCACCCCATGATATAGGACTTGCTTTGTTGGTTATTATCATGTCATGTGCTAGAAGGTTGGCTTGTCAAGTGAACTTTTAGCAAGCAATCAATGTCTAAAGTTGGACTGATAGATTACCTGTTAGATTTGACACTATTATTTCTTGAATGAACCCAAGAATTCCTACTTAAATGCAAAACGACAATTTCTCGATGTTGAAACAAATTCTCTACACCATATTCGAATCTGTTGCACTTCTCTTTGAAAGTAAATACACCATCTCTACCACACACCCATCACCACCCTTATCTGGTGGGTGAATATAAATCCTCATCTGTCCCCTTTTTTTTACTCTGTTTCTATTCAGAGGCAGATCTAGACTTTTGAGCTTGTAAGTCTAAAAAAGGCGGCTTAGTGATTCTTTAACCCGAAAATAGAATGCTAATTAAGCTACAAGGTTATGCTGAACCATAAGCACTTTACTAAGAGCCCGTTTGCATTGGCTTATAGAAAGGGAAACTACCAGCTATGTCCATTTATAAGTAGCTCATTATAAAGGTTGGCCAATTCATAGAATATTATTAATATTAGCCAATTAGCTATTTATAGCAAAAAATGTCAAAATTTTGCTTTCTTTTGAGTGAGTGTTATTAGAATAGATTGGGTACATCTTTAGGAGCTTGAATCTCAGTTTTGGGATGATTTGGTGAAATTTTGAGGTGGTTTGAATTGAATATTCAAAGTAAAAAGTGAACATAAAAAAATAATATGTGTATCATATTTGTATCAATTGTGTATCGCATGTATATCCATGTATACCTGTGTGTGAGATAATGCGTGATACATGTGTCGCAGAAATTTTTTTTGAACTCGATTTAATTACAAATTTTGATATAAAATCAGTCCAAATCACCTCCAATCTTCCTCAAATTTTATATATTGACTTATCTATATGTTTTCAATGAATTTCAACTACACACAATGAAAAAGTTCCTTTTTTGCTTAGATTTTTGAAATAGTGTGTGTGTGTGTATATTGAATTTCAAAAATCCATGAAATATTTTTTTTTATATTTTTGTTTGTATTTTATCACTTTATTTGCTACCTCATCCATGAAATTTCCTTTCCGTCTTGCATCTAATGTTGCTAATCACGCTTAAAAATATGGAAGGTGATTTTTGTATGTGATTCTTTGAGAGAAAGTACCTTATTTATTTGGTTTTTCAATTTTTATATGTGCTTGACTAGTTTTGGTAAGTCTATGATTAATGGCTAGAGGTTGGTAAGTTGAGACTTATTTGGGATATCTGTGCAAGTTTCCCTAAAAAAAAAAGTGGTTTTCGGCATAAAGAGTTTTTAAGCCGAAAAGCAATAAGTTGGAATTGCCCAGCTTATCGCTTTTGACTTGTTTTAAGCAGTTTTTTACTTATTTTAAGCATTTTTAACTTTACCAAACACTAAAAAAAAAGCTAAAAAGGACTTAAAAGCTGATTTGGTCAGCTTAAAAGCCAATCTAAACAACCTCTAACTTTGCCCCTGTTTCTATTTAAATAGGTCAAGTAATATTTTCTTTGATTACGATTTTTAAGTATTTTTAAATATAAATATTATGATTTATAATACTTTTATTTACAAGAATATTTATAAATCAACGCCTAAATTTTTTACTAAAAAAAAATGACTTGGCGATCGGACTCCATGCCCGTCATTATTTTGTAAAAGCTTAAGTATTGAGCTGCCTTTATTAGAGAAACAAAAAGCACCAAGAGTAGGACGATGGAATCGCAATGAAAATTACAGGAGATCAGCGTTTATAGTTTATTAGACCGAAAAAAGAAAAACGTTTTTTCATGCATTTTGAATTCTAGTAAGTAAAGTTACTTGATATTTGTAAAACAATTACCAATAAAATAGTTGATGCACCTAACTCGAGTACTATCGTCGTCAATGAATATATGTGTTATACTTCTTCGTAAATCCTCGCGATATGAGTATGAAACATCATAAATGTACAGATTATTGATATTGCAAAAGTCTCCCTTTACGTACGGGATTGTAAAAGGCTGTTTTCACGGCTCGAATCCGACCTCCTGATCACATGATAGCAACTTTATTCGTTATGTCAAAGCTCCCTTTCGTTTATATAAAAAATATATATAAAAAGGCAAAAAGTTAGGGATAAGTGAAAGTCCAGATCACATAATTGCCCCACCCACCCACCAAGTATAAGAGTTTTGTCAAGGATGACGTGGTAAAACCACCACTTCATTTCCTAGGTGTGTGTCAAAGATGTCTTTTCCCAATAGTGCATGCTTTTCTCGTCACTTCTTTATCCCTCCTTGTCTTCCACAAGAATTTTGCTATTGTAGACAAAACCTACCCCAGTACGGACTACGGAGGAGCCAAATACCTACGTACTTTTTTGGTACAATCATTTGATATTTGTTACCTATAAATTTAGCTAATTCATACTCCCTCCTATCCAATTTAAGTAATTTTTTAGCTTTTTTTTGTGGTCTATAATATTTAATCTTTTCAATTATCAAGAAAGAATTAATTTTTTTTTTCAAAGTTGCCTTTGAAGTAAAGAGTCTAGGAGTATTTGTTGTATTTCTAATGAACAAATTAAGGTTAATATGGTCAATTATTGTTAATTAATGTTAAAAGGTGGATTCCTTAATACGTGTAAAAATATCCAAAAATTATTTAAAGTGGACCGGAGGGAGTAATGTCTATTAAAGGAAAAAATGCTTTGTTATTTAAAAATTTTCATTTTTAATATTTAAACTTGTAGCCCTTAATTATAAATGAAAGAATCGTATACATTCCACTAGGTTCTTTATATGATAAAGACCTATGTACGTGTATATGTGAAAGCTATCAAATAGGCCAAGCAATAGCTCTCGAATTTTTTGACACACGGCTTTGTTATTCTGAAAAGTGTTAGGCTATGGCCTTTTCACACTCTTGTCATTTTCTAGCTTCCCAACACATGATATGTGGCTTCGTTTATTACCTCACCTTATTCCACCATTATCAACCTTTCTTTTAATTGTTTTTCCATGACAAAGAAAAAGAAAAAAGAAGCTCTAGCCATAGCCTCTAGGTCGGTAAAATCATATTGTAGGTGAATATTAGTACTTGTTAGGAATATGATCTGAAAATATAATAGGTAATAAGAATTAATTAGAATAATTTGAAACGATGTAGTTTATACCATAAACTACATGGTAGTGTGTTCCTCCTAGGCTTACCAGTAGGTAATAAGGACTGTTTTTGTATTTTCTTATTTATGGTTCTTTATTATTACATGTCATTCGCGTCTGTTGCCATATTACATTGTTGTTACTATTGTTTGCTACTTGGTTGCTTTATTTTCATTGTTCCTTGAGTCGAGTGTCTATCGGAAACAATCTCTCAATCTCTATAAGGTATACACTATCCTCCTCAGACCCCATTTTATAAGATTACATTGGGTTTGTTGTTATTGTACTAATAGTAGTAGTTTATACCATAAGATTCTGAAATTTTATTCCCATGACTGAATATCTTGAACCTAGAATAATATAACACGAATATCTCAATATTGGATAGTCCAATATCTACGTGGTGAAGGTAGAAATAACACCAGGTAGTTACTCTAAAGGGCTGCTATTTAGGAATTAGTCAATGTGTTCTGAATTTTAGTTTTTCATTTCAAAATTTTTTTTAGGAGACAAATGTTTTGAATTATTCCAAAACTAAGATTTTTATTGAAGTTATTCAAACTATATAGGCAGATTATGACCCATGCACTTAATTGATGTAGATTCTAACAGTATATACCGTGTATAAAAACTGTGGCTTATCATAAATAATAATAATAATACTCTTAATCTGGATATAACTCAAAAGAGAGATAAGCAGATGCAGATATCACAAGTTTTAATCTTTTCTTTTTCGACAGATAAATTTACGACTTTTACAATATGATTAATTTCAGGAAGAAAAAAAAGAAAAGAAAGCTTACGGAGAATCATAATTCCAGCCACCCATTTTCCACTTGCTTCTCTGATTGCTGGTTTTCCATCAAGATCAACAGTTCCATCCTTGGTGCATTCTATTTCTTTCCCTTTCATCATTTTCACCTAAAAGACAAAAGAAAAATAATATAGTAAATTCAGTAAACTTCAGTGAAGTGTTAGATCATTTATTTATATTTATTAAGTTTAAGTTCTACATATTGACTGTAGAAGAATTTTTGTACTGTAAAGTCATCTAAAAAATAACTACGAGTAACTATTTATAAAAAGTGACATAATTAGCTAGTAACCTGAAAAATAAAGTAAGTTACCTACTATAATATAGTAAAACAGTATTTATACGGGCAGTTTACATAAGTTAACTTTATATTTATATACAGTTCTTTGCATGAGGAAACATTTGCACAAAAGAAATGAATATGCACTTCATTTACCCTTAATTCTGTCTTCAAGAAAAGAACCAAAGATTGGTAAGTGGTAGGCACTAAGAAATAGAGAGAACTAATGATCTTTTTTTGGACTCTATGTGTGAGATAGGTGTGTTTAGCCATTTAATGAACAAACAATACCGGAAAATAAAAATTCTCGCGAATAAGATATAAGACTCAAACTTATCGTATACAACTAACAATTTTATGAATATATATCGAAAAAAAAGATGGTGGGTACTAACCTCTTTGGAGAGTTTCAAGCATGCCATTATTAGTGACTCAAAGGTAATTGCTTGAATTAAAGATTTGAAGAAAACGATGGGAAGTGGGAGAAATGAGTATTCTCAAAACTATTTAAGTTAAGAGGTTGCTAGTAAATGCAAGTGAGTGAAAGTATATATAGAATTTTGAGTGAGTTAAGTGGATGGTAGAGACTAAAAGGATCACAAAATTAGAAGGCAAAAAGAAAGAATAGGCGTAGAACCGAATTTTTAACATGATGTTTTGGACGTAAGCATAGGATTACTTTTTGTTTGTGTATTGTGATTTAAATGATTTAACACATCAAATTACCTAATATTGAGGGTCCCATTTAATATTTCAATATCCTTCATTTCGATATCTTTCTTGTCTGTCAAATTAGTTCTGTTGATTTGACACATCAAACGGTAATTAGTGTGACCTATAAGTCACGGGTTAAGCTGTGGTTGTAGTCATTAATATTTCTATTAGGATAGGCTGTTTACAGAATATTCCTCAGGTACGGCTCTTCCTCGAACCTTGATCGAATGCGGAATATTTTATATTCCAGACTGCCCTGAAATGATAATTAGTGTGAAGCTCTGCTGAATGATTTGGGGACTTGGATAGACTTTGACACTTTATTTACCTTACTTGCTTTATCTAAGCATGAGAAATTGTAAGGCTTATAAAATTCCAAAAATGTGTCGAGCTTTTAGATGATATGATCACACAATTTAATATTGTATTAGAGTAACAAAAGATTTTAGATTTGAAAAAAAGAATTTTCACATGTTTGGCTCATGAAAATAATTAAATTAAATTTGCACATGAGCTAGTGTGTCGAAGATATAGTTAAATAAATAAAGGTGTATTCTCTCTAACAACTTTAACTTTTAGATGAGATAATCACATACTTAACAAAATGATCGAATTTCATTGGAATAACGTTGTTCTGCAACATGAAACTCTGTCTATTCAATTAGGAGTATCATATTTTTACCAAAATGTATTAATTTGCCAAATTTCTTGATGCCATAGCTTGAGATGAAAATCCTTAGATTCTAATATGGTAAACCAATTCTATTCTTCCTTCTTCGTAAATTTAGCTTAATGTGCCTATTTTAGGCAAACACTACACTATTCCATGTTAATTTTCAATCCAATACAAAGAATATAATTTCTCTTTTTCCCCCTTTTTCTATTTTTGCTACTATTCTTCTCCTGCTTTACAAATATTATTACACCCAAGCAAAGGAATACATACTGATGCCTTCTCTGGCGTTTGGATTTGGTTTTGATTTAAGATTTGGAAAAAAATAATTAATTTTCAAAGAGTATTTGAAAACAGTATTGCTACAGAAGTTGTATGCTTTTGTTACCTTTTGATAAAATACTTATAATAGGTATTGAGAAAATTTACCTTTGGATTGTTTATTATTTCTCAGTAACCACTTCTTTTTCCTGTTTAATCATTTGGTATTTGAGTCTTGGTGTACAGAGTTACTCGGTATTTGTGCTAGTGGGAGGTAGCAAGTATTCGGTGAAATAGTCGAGGTGCAAATTGACTTGTCATCAATACATGCACACACTTGTTAACAACAGAAATTAGATATATAGAATGATAGAATCTTGAACAACCAACAATATAATGGAACTAATGGTTCCACATAAAAGAAAATTTATAGGCAAGTTTGCAAAATAATTTTACTTGCTTTTTATTGTTTGTTGATTCCTTGTCGGAAGAATGTAATGTTGCAACTTGCCAAACTTTATAGGATGAGGCTACGAATTTTTTAGATTTATAAATCCTATACACAATTACCAGATTGGGTAATTTTCAAGCAATTATAGAGCAAGAAAAGTGTGTACGTGTGTAAGACAAAAATGAAATTGGACAAATTATGTCACAAACGTAGCTAGTGAGCCAAATATACATGAAAAGAATAGGAAACTAAGGATTATTGGATTGGAGATTATTGGGTTGGACCCATTAGTATCAGTTAATGAAACGATTATTGGGTTGGAACCGAGTTACTTGGAATCAAATCATGGCCATTAAATTAAAACTTGATGCTAATAATAATGGGATTTTTTTGTATATACAAAATTTTACCCGGTTTAGCTAAATTTTCCTATTTACGAGAAGTAACTAATGTTTTTTTTACAAATTGTAGTAATAATATGCTCAACAGACCTGTATTCCTGTAACATCTGTAAGTCGCTACTATCGTCTTCTCACTTGTTTGGCATTTTTTAATTTACTAGGAATACATTTTTTTTAAGGCTAAAAGTAGTATAAGTTAGGATAATCTTAGTAGTCTAATCGAATTTTCACCTTGTTAGTTAGAGTTCCATTCCCTACCTTGTGATTCCTTGCTTCATTCTCCTTTCCCTCCTATTAAAAAAAAATCAAAAAGTAGTATAAGTTGCATTCATGGGCGTCACATTCACCCCGGGGCTCAGCGTCCTCGTTGAGGTTTGCCCCACCATCGTACTGAGGGAGATTCGTTTCTGGTACCATATTTGTCACGATCCAAGCCCATGATACGTATTGTCCGCCTTGGCCCAACAGACCTCACGGATTTGTCCATTGGTCTATGCCATCATTGAGCCCAAAAGCGCACGTACCATCTAAACTTGTGTTATGCCTTATAAAATTCTTCACTTTCCTCTCTCATTCTGATGTGGAATTCGCCTAAAGGTGCTGCGTCACACGGCACGAGCGTGCGGGTGGCATACCACCCCCTCTGCTCTACCTAGATCCGCCCCTGCCTGTGTGCACCAATTTTTCAGAAACATGCCAATCTGGAAGCCTGTCAGTCCTGTTTGACCCGCCTTCATCAGCCCATTAAATAATAGATTGGGAAAGGTGTGAACTTTATTATCTGATTAGTTTAAATTGGCATGAAATGAGAAATAGAGAAGTTTGAGTGAATATATTTGTATTTGCATAATATTGGCATGAGAAGAGTTCAAATTGAATAACTTGATCAATGAGGATTCTTATAGTCGACCCCAACTTAAGCACGATTGCTAGTTCAGAGAAATGTGAGAATAATCTAGACTATCCAGCCATTTAAAGCTATCTGAATCACATGCTATTTCTAATGTTTTGACACTTGATTCATAAAAATCAAGAGTGGGCACCATACTTGCATGCTGTAGCTTTTCAATTAAGGTAGGAGAAAGAACTTCAAGTTAAACCAAAAGGTCTGTCACTGTGAATGTTTTAGTACGAAAATTTGACTTGTCAATTTGTGGGGCTCTTGATATAAGAAATTCCAATGTATTGGTTCCTTGTGATGATGTGTAGAAAAGCATGACTACACCATTTAGCAACTGGTGGTATATAAAATGGCAGTTGAAACTCATGCTAAAATAAGGCTATTATAATAATCATTTCAAAATTACTAGTAGTAGCCTTCTTGAAATTACCTCTTCATTAGCTTTCAGGATGTTGAGATCTTACTTCTTTGTTACTGTATAATGGAAAAGGGAGATACGCAAAATAGGGAGTATAAAGGTTTTCTGATGTAGTTTCCAGGGAAAGGGAGCATTGGAGCAACAGTAAAGTTGTCTCTGTGTGACCTATATGTCACGGATTCGAGCCGTGCAAGCAGCCACTAATGTTTGCATTAGGGTGGCTATCTACATCACACCCCTTGGGGTGCCGCCCTACCCCGGACCCTGCGTGAACTCGAGATGCCTTGTGCACCGGGCTGCCTTATCTTTTTCTTTTCCAAGAACATACATTTCTCTTTTATGACCTGAATCCTCTCTCATGTTTTCTGTAGAACTTAGTTTTCGAGGAAAATGCTTCCACTGAAGAGAAACTCTTGAGGTTTCTACATGTAATCATTTAGAAAAAAATGTTGTAAACATTTGGTTTCCCACCCGGTGTCGGTACCCCCATTGGGCCTGTTTTACTTCCCCCCTCACCCCCCCCCCCCCTCTCCCAATATGGGACTTCACGGCACGAATGCTCCAGGCATTCAGAAACTCAAAAATTTACAGGTTTTTATTGTTGTCCATCTTAGTCAAATATCGATGCAAGTTGTTTATTAAGGTGGAGAGTTAGCTCTGAATTGCATATGAAATTAATGAGGTCTTTTGGACATGGGAAATTTTTAAGGGTAAATCAGTATTGTTCAACAGTTTCTTGGATACAGGAAGGAAAAGCCAATCCATTTACATATCAATCCAAAATGTTCGTTAATTCAAGAACTAATATGACGGAACCAACAAATGCAGCAGCAACAATGAGAAAGGAAGGACCAAGAAATTAAGAGCAGCCCAACTCTCTGGACAATTCTGCAGAGCTGGATTCTGAGCCGATTGAGTTGGAACATTGGAGATGCAGTAAATCCAAATACCAAAAGCAGAAACTCTAAACAAAATCTTATGGTGACTGCATATCTTCCTCTTATTCATATGGCTTTGGCAGAACATCCCTAAGGTATGATCCATATCAGGTATGCTGGACTTCACACCTTGTCATCTTCCTCGTGTTCCTGAATCTTTTCGCTATGCTTAATATTCTTGTACCACTTAGCACATGAAATATAAGCAACCAAATCTATTAATGTCAAACCAGCTAATAGAAAATAGAATCTGTCTAAATGACCCTTGTTAAGGTTTCCTGGTATCCATCCCGGCATGCTGTCAGTTGCTGATATTTTCATCACTATGCTCACAAGGAAGCTACTCACGTAGTTTCCCAATGATATTGATGTCATGCATAGTGCACTTCCAAAGCTTTTAAGTCCATCGGGTGCTTGCGCATTGAAGAATTCCAATTGACCTACATACATGAATACTTCCGAAGCTCCTATAAAAGCATATTGAGGGACTTGCCAGAAGATGTTAAGAGAGCTTGAGCCTTCACAGTGTTTGCAGTCATTGCTCGCATACTTTAGCCTGTAGCACTCCACAATTCCTGCAGAAAGCATAGCCATCACTGCTATGACTAGTCCAATACCCATCCTTTGAAGTTCAGTTAGCCCGGTATTATCACCCTTGCACTTCTTAAACCTACTGACCAGTGGATTAAGAACTCTGCGGTTTAGAAATATGACGCCTGCTACACTAAGGATGTCAAAGGTAGACATGCTTGCTGCTGGAATCCTGAAGTTTGCTATCGTAGTTTTCATGGCATCGCCTTGCTCGACAAAGAGCGAGGCCATTTGCGTGAAAACTACAGAGTAAATAATGGTACATAGCCAAATGGGCAGCAGTCTCAAAATGCATTTAACTTCTTCAACTTGTGAAATAGGACAGAGGCGCCACGGGTTGTGATCGCTCAGCTTCTGGTCGTCAAGTTCCCTTGATGTCACCACAGCTGCTCTGTCCAAGAATCTGCAACATGAAAAATCTAGTTTAGTGCATTATAGAATGGCAAATAGACTAGTAATGATAGATGAATGACAGTCGGGGTCATAAATTTGAGATTCTTGTAGACATAGTGGATTGAACTGCTAAGTGTATTTCTACTTACTTGAAACCATGGGTGTGTAGCATTTTTCTACCACCAGTTGTGTCGTCGTCTTCCCCTTGGTAGAAGTCATCTTCATTTTCTGGTGTCTCCACTCTATTCTTCTTTGTTGCTGCAACTAAAACTTGTGCAAACCTGGCAAGAGGGTTGCCACTAGACTTGAAGTGTCTGTACCTAGCAGTGCCCCCAAGAAAGAGCAATAATGCTGCAAAAGCAGATGCTGCAGATGCCCAAAAGCCAAGAGCCCACATTCCTTCATCCTCAAAGTAGTCTAAAATAGTGTTGGAGAAGAGCGATCCGAGGTTCATGAACAAGTAGAAGTAGCTAAAGAACGCAACTTTAGATTGAGACTCCCTTGGATGATGCTCGTCAAACTGGTCAGCGCCAAAGGTAGCAATATTTGGCTGATAACCTCCATATCCTAGTGCAATCATGTAGACAGAGATGTAGAATAGACCAACCCCCATGGTTGAATGTTCTCCACATAGAGTCGTTCGATCTCCACAACCTTTAGGTTTGAGCAAGTAGAGTTGTGATGCTAGTGCTAGTAATGCCAATCCCTGTCAATGAAGTTCCAAACTTAGTAAGGGCAAGATTGAGGACTATTACAATCAAAGGCGAATTCTGAATTTAAACTTGATAGCTTCAACCTTTAAGGTTCTTAACACTAATGTCTATGTACTTTTGAAATTACGGGTTCAGTATATATTCTGTGTCGAAAATATTAAGTTCAGATGAACCAGTTAAACATATGCTCCATTGGCCTTTGATTACAATCAACACTAACGATTAGCGGAATCACGCTTGTGCAAGATAATGGTAGCAATATTAGATCTTCTTGATTGTGAGCTTATAAGCTAGTGTACTCTTAGTAGTTTTTCAATATCTACAGAATTATAATGGGAGTTAAAGGGATACTTACAGTTACATAGATGACTTGAAAAATGGCACAAGTTTTGAATCTTCCCCAGTAAGAGTCACTAAGAAAAGCACCAACAAGGGAACAGATGTAGACTGTGCCAGTCCATTTGCTCACACTATTAGCAGCATCAGCATTGTTTTCTTTTAGCACTCTTGTCAAGAACAACACCAAATTCACTCCAACTCCAAAAAATGCTAGAGTTGCTAAAGCTTGATTCACTACATATTCAATATGGAAACCAAATGTCAATTAAAGAAGAAAACAAAGAAGTGAAAGTATTAAACTGCTTTTAAGAGACAAAGTAAATGAAATTGGAGTGGTGTTCAAACTTCAATAGAAATAAGAAATTATATTTATCTTGTTATTCTTATAAATTAATGAGTTAAGTTATTCAACATACATGCACTAGTGAAAAAAAAATACCACATGGTTGTTTGGTTCAAAACAAGGTTATAATTCCATATCTAATAAGGGATAGATAATATAAGAATTTGATATAAATTTATACTAATATTAACATACACTCCCTCTTATGGACTCAATGTTATATCATCTGTAACAGCAAGCCCGCTAGTGATATTATCCGCTCTGGATCTAGGCCCTCACGGGTTTAAAACGCGTCACTAGGGTCTAGGGGTGTTCATAAAAACACGAAAAACCGAACCAACCCGAAAACCAAGCCAAACTGACGAAAAAAATCGATACTTTTTGGTTTGGTTTGGTTTTGGTTTTTAATTTTAAAAACCGATCAAATTTGGTTTGGTTTTGGTTTTAATCAGAAAAAACCGAAAAAAAATCCGAACCAAACCAACTATAGGAGTAGCTATTTCAATTAATTATATATATATATATANTATATATATATGTATATATATATATATATATATATGTATATTTTTATACAAAAATTCTTTTCAAAATTTTTATGGTAAATGTTAATAGTTTGCACTTTTAGTATAGTTCTTTATCTTTACATTCTAGTTTTGATCGGTAGTTTTCTTTTGTTAAGTGTAAGAATCCATTTCGTGTTAAAAATAATATATTTTTAATTTTGAGTCCTTAAATTATTCATCACTATTTGATTCAATTATCATCAATATATCTTGGTAAATAATAGATTTCTCAAAGGGCAATTAATTTGATAGTGTTACGTTGAAAATGTGATCGCCGGAATATGTATTCGGTAGTGTATGTCTTATATTTAAGAAAAAAACCGACAAATAACCGAAAAACTCGACATAAACCGAATCGAGAAAAAACCGACTTAATTGGTTTGGTTTGGTTCTAATATTTGAAAAACCGACTTACTTGGTTTGATTTTTTTTTAGGGAAAAACCGTTCCAAACCGAACCATGAACACCCCTACTAGGATCTAAGACTTGCTAACTTATATATCTAGCATTCCTCTTGTATTTTGCTCATATGGGACCCTGTATATAATTTGGGATGTTACAAATATAACCTCAAATTTTATATTCGAAATGAAATAGTCAAAGGGAGCAGTAACCTAACTTGGACACTATCATTATCAATTTTTCTTTTTTGTTTTGGGGTCACATCAAAAGGCTAAAAAATAAGGGATAAGTGAAAGTCCAGATCACAATAATTAGTCCCTCCTCCACCATTCAAGAATCAGAATTTTGTCAAGGATGACGTGGCAGTCCCACCACATCGTATCATGGGTTTATGAAAGGTAGTATGTCTTTTCCCAGAACTGCATGGTTTTCTTGTCACTTCCTTATCCTTCCTCTGTCTTCCACAGGATTTTGGCTATTACAGTCAAGACCCTATCCGAGGAAGGAACCAAATGCCCCTGCCACTCTAGGTCCCTCTAGAAGGGAGCTTCGGAGCTAATTGTAAAGTTATTTCGTGTAATCTATAAGTCACGAGTTCAAATCGTGAAAGCATCCATTAATTTTTGTAATATATTAGATTGTCTATATCACATTATTTTGGGTGCGGTCATTTTTCAAACCGTGCATGAGTACGAGATACTTTATACATCGGGCTGCTCTAAACTCGCCGTCGAACTTATAACTTATTTTAGTTATTGTGTTCTATATTAAATATTACACATATTTAATAAAAAAGCTAGTGCAAATATAAAATTTTCACAAAGTTTTTGAATTCGTTCACGTAACTATAGTTCCGCCCTGATCTCCTCCACCCTACACCAGAGGCGGACCTAACCTATTAGGTGTTGGTTTAGCCAAACTCAGTCACTTTTACTTAAATATTAGATTTATAATAGAAAATTTATTAAATATTTATTATAAAGTAACTAAGACAAACTACAGATTACGTAATAGAACTCATAAACTTCAAATTCTAATTAAATATTTATTATAAAGTAACTAAGACAAACCTCTCACCATAGCTTAGATATGCCAAAACTATGTATCTACGTATTTGAAAGCTGTCAAATAGTGCCTAGCAATAGGACTCTAGATTTTTGACACACGTCTTGATTAGTTTTACTGCTAAGTGTTAGGCTTTGGCCTTTTCAACCTCTTGTCATTTTCCCTTTCCAACATATATGATAGCTGGCTTCATTTATTACCTCACCTTATCAACCTTTCTTTTTCTTTGCTTTTCCCTACCAACAGAAAAAAATTCTACGTCGGTTAAAAACTTAAAATCAGTGAAGTGAATATTACTCGTAATTTATGTAATAGTAAAATTTTTCTTGTTTAATCTGTCTAAAAAGGAATAAAAAAAGAAAATTAATTTAAAATTTTCATTTTAGTTTATTTATAGCTAATAAAAATACTTACAACTTTATTTTTAGATCACAAAGTTTAAAATTCTTTATTTTTAAACTCCAAACTCAATCAAATAATAACACATAAAAATGAATCGGAAAGACTACATGTTAGGAATGTTACGAGAGTTGAGTCTAACTCAATCGGAAAAGTTATTTCACGTGATAAAAATTGATTTGAATTATATAAAATAGATCTAGTTTATATACTTAATTGATACTATAAGATTCTAATTACACTCTATACTCTTATGACTGTACATGCTGAACGTAGAATAATAGAACTTGAGTAGCTCTAACAGTATATACCATGATTGAACTAATAAAAGAAATTAATTAAGCAGATGCAGATATTACTAGTACTTTATGTCATTTTCTTTTCAAAAATAAATACCAAGAATTTTCTAATAGGATTAATTTCAGGAATAAAAGCTTACGTAGAATCATTATTCCAGCCACCCATTTCCCACTTGTTTCTCTGATTGCTGGCTTTCCATTAAGATCAATAGTTCCATCCTTTGTGCAATCCATTTCTTCCCCTTTCAACTTCACCTGATGATTATATATAATAGAGTTCCAAAAAAATATAAATAAAGATATATAGATAGCTTAACAAGTTTTAGTTTTTTTTTTTTAAAAAAAAAGAAGTCACTTAAAAGTGATATTAATAAGTTGAAAAAAAAACATATTACATATTCTTATATCATGTTAAACTATACTGATAGTGTAAAATTCTTCTCATCAAGAATCAAAGATTGGTAAATGGTACGCACTAGGAATAAGAACAAAGCTTTCTTTTTTTTGGGTGATATATATAACTGACAATCTTTATGAACATTATTAAGAGAATGAATGGGAGCCTTGAGCAACATCAAAGTTGTCTGTAGGTCACGGGTTTGAGCTGTGGAAGCAGTTGCTCATACTTGTATTAGGGTAGGTCATTATATTACACTCCTTAAAGTGCAGCCCTACCCTGACCAAACATGAATGTGATACTTTATGTATCGAGCTGCCCTTTATTCGGAGAAAGAAAATAGAGATAGATGCCTAGATTGTGAGTACTAACCTCTTTTGAGAGTTCCAAGCATGCCATTGATACTGACTCTAAGATTTGCTTAAAAGATTTGGTATTAGTGAGTGTTATCAATGGTGGAGATGAAGAGAAGAACCCAAGAAAGAAAAGAGAGTTGAGAATAAATGCAAGTGAGTGAAACTATATATAGAAGTTTGAGAGATGATATGTGGAAGGTGGAGATTAAAGAATTTTTAATATTAGGAAGAAGAAAAAAAAAAGGAATAGGCACAAGACCAAATTTTTTTAACATGATGTTTTGGACGTAAGTATAGGTTACTTTTTGTTTGTGATTTAACACATCAAATTACCTAATATTGAGGGTCCATTTCAATATTTTTCTTTGCCTCTCAATTGGTTGAAAGTTGATATGACACATGAAACACTTAGTGTAAAGCTCTGTTGAATGATTTGGAGACCTATGTTTTTAACGGTGGGCAAACTTTGATTTTGATCACTTTATTAACCTTATTTGCTTTAATTAAGCATGAGAAATTATTAGTCTTTTCCTCTTATCTTTCACAATTTTATGTGTTTTTAGCTAGTTTTTTCACACTTATGGTCTTGACAATTTACGAAATCAGCCTCTCTACCTTCACAAGATAGGTGTAAGTTCTACATTCTACCTTTTCCGGACTCTGTACTTATGAGAATTCATTGACTATGTAATTATTGTTGTATGATATTGGCAATATATACCTATACGATCCCGAATAGTATGAGCTTATTGTGGAAGATCCTGAGATGCAGTGGCGAAGCCACATGGTCATAACCTCCGTCGAAAAATTGCACTGTGTATATAGGTAAAATACAACATTTTTTTAGAGGTATATAATACATATTGAACTCCCTTTGTCGAAAAGTTTTTTTGATTTCTTTCAGATTTGAATACACTTGGGAAATTCCTAGCTTTGCCACCGTCGAGATGTTTAATGAATCGTTAACTAGTTCCAAATCAAGCGGGTCCGCAAATTGCATATTAGGGAACTGGATGATCTTCAATAATTGATTAAAGATGTTTGGAGAGTCATTTTGATGATTCATACAAAGAATTTAGAATATTATGTTTGGTGGCTTGGGGATATTTTAGAACAAGCTGAGGAGAACATTGTTAGGGGACTTTTGCAACCAAACGTAAGTATAAATTAATATATGTCGAGTTTTGCAGCATCTTGAACTTGGGGTTCAACTATGTTAGAGAAGTATAAGATTCCAGATTATGTGCTAATTTCACTTGATGACATTGGAATAACGTTGTCTCTCCAAATGGAGACATGAATCTCTAAAAAAATTAGCTCGATGTACGAAGCTCCCGCTATATGTTGAATCCGGAAAAGGGCCGGACCATAAGAGACATGAATCTCTGATTCTTATCAAGGATTATCGATTTTTTTTAGCAAAATTAATTTTTCCAAGGTTATTATGCCCAACTTATTGATATAAAAATCTCTCACGCATTCTAATATGCTGAACCAATTTTTTTTAATAATCGTGGTGTCCGTGCCAACTTGCACATACTTCGATCTCTCCCACCAGCATATGTATAAAATCTTCAGCCGAGAATCTATTGGAAATAGTCTTTCTACTTTCATAAGGTAGGGATAAAGTTTACATTTACACTATTTGCGAGATTTCGCTAGGTTTGTCGTCGTTGTTGTTGTTATTGCGGTAAAATTTTCCACTAGGTTTGTAACCTCAAGGTGTCAAAAAAATCTTCCCACAAATTCCAATATGCCAAAAACAGTTGACCACGTCTCAGTTCAGATAATGTGAGTTAGTAGTGTAGTTTTAGCCACACAAAGTTTTGAATCACTATCTTTAGACGGACCAATTTTGCAAACACCACACCTTAATTTTTCCTTTTTGTTCCAAAATAATTACGACAGTATTCGCGCTAGATCATGTGCATTTCGATTGTTTCAGTAAATACCTGCTATCTCTTACCAAGGTAGATAGCAAGTAACTTTACCTACTAAAAGTTAGATAGATGGGAAAAATCATCTAATATTTTAAATTTTGTTGGTTTTATTACATCTATTTAGCGTTTTGGCCACTAGGTATGACATGCATTTAAGTAACAATGAACGTTCTGCGTACATGGGATTTTTTTTATATATATAGAGAGAGACTAAGGAATGTTTGAAAGAATACAAGAGATTGCTAGAAGGAAGTTTTATAGAGAACCATGGTCAGAATTACCAAGGGCTTGGTACTTGCAGAAGGGACCAACGTGAAGGTCCCTAAGCAAAAGCAGTATGGCGGTGCACGGGACGCACGCGAGGCGGCAGACTTACTTTGGAGGATGGACAAGTACTTTGAGGTAGTCGGGGAGGATGACGACGTTGCAATGCCTCAATGTATTTGACTGAGGTTGTCGTGCTAGGGTGGCGTCGGAAGTGTGCCAACATGGAAAGAAGGGCTATGCAACATGGAGACATGAGAGCAGTTCAAGAAGGAGTTGAAGAAGCAATTCTACCCGATGAATGTGGTGTATGAGGTTAGGCGGAAGCTAAGGGAGCTCCGATATAGGCCACAATTCGGGAGTATGTGCGCGAGTTCACTACCTTAATGCTGCAAATCATGTCATTGTCCGAGGAAGATTCCCTCCTCTACTTCATGGATGGGTTGCAAAATTGAGCAAAGCAGAAGTTAAGAAGACATCAAGTAGCCAACGTGAACGAACCCATAGGGGTAGCCGAGTCACTTGTTGACTTCAAGATGGAGCCTGCCAAATCCAAAGAAGGCAACGCCGAGAAGGATGAGGGAGATCATGACGAGGACAACGAGAAATGCATAGCCGAGGTATACAAGGGTAATGGCTAGGGGTCATCCCATAACGGACAGGGGTCCAAGAGAAACGGCAAGGGGTCGGAAAATGGTAGCGAGTACGTGCCTAAGGGAGGGTGCTACTTCTGTGAAGCATCACATTGGGAAAGTGAATGCCCAGAGTTGGGGAAGCTTACAGCAATTATCGGGAATTTTGCTCAAGCACATAAGGGTGACACAGGAGAAATCGCCTGCATTGGAGAGATGCACTTGGAATCTAAGTCGAAAGTAGGGGATTTCAAAACCTATCTTGGCACCATGCAAATGGAGCATGGTGGCAGCAAGAAAAGTTGGACGGACATAGTTGAAGTGGATGGCGAGTTACAAAGTGATGGCATGCTATCGGACTCACCAAGTAGAGGGGTCAAGTTTGCTAGCAAGGCTGGGACCACGGAGGGTAGCCAAATAGGGAGTGGAAGCATGGACTTGATGCTTGAGAAGCTACTAGACTTGGTTGAGTCATGAGAAGATTCAGGCCAAGAGCAAGGATGGGCATCCGATGGGCGGAGGATCGAGGCCATCATTGCTAGCCGTCCAAAGTACAAATGGGGCAAAAAGAAAGGTGACCAGTACCTTGTAACATGGGAAGGCAAAAAGAAAGGTGACCAGTACCTTGTATTTAGTGTTCTAAGAATAAAGTCGTCTTTGTCAGGGTCAGTCTTATCTTTCAATCTGAGGAATGAAGTCCCTTTGTCAGGATTCGTTTTATTTTTCAATATGGAATTTCCTGCGTGAATCCAAATTTTGTTGGGCTGTAATCAGTGGCGAAGCCAGGAATATTCCTAAGGGTGTTCAAACTTGAAAGAAGTGAAAATAGTTCCCCAATAAAAGAGTGTTCAATATATGTTATATATCTCTAAACGCTAATATTTACCTATATATATAGTGTAATTTTTGAAGAAGGGTGCTCAATTGATAAGTTGTAGCTACGCCTCTGGCTGCAATACGAGTAAACAAGATATTGTTTAAGAGTTAGGTATTATTAGTTCAGAAAAAGAAAAGTTTAATTAGGAATTTGTTTTTTAGCACAATACGGTGATAACTTTTTGACTTTGAACAGCTGGAGCCTGGATTCAGTGTCAAAATTCTGTAATTGGCTTTTCCCATCTCGAGTGGTTAACAAGAAAAAATGTTTAAGCTGAGTTGTGGAAAAGCTGTCATTAAAACTTTTGTTCACAATTAGTGATAAGTTAAATTTTATATATATATATATATATATATATATATATATATATATATATATATATATATATATATATATATATATATATATATATAATGCGATATAAGAAGCACATCTTCTAAGGAATTTTATAAATTTAAGTTATGAACAAAAAAAGGACCAATATATATTTTTCGTATTTCCTTTCTAAGAAAATCAAGTACGAGTTTAAGTTTTGTTTACTGAATTTATGAAATTTTTTATTATAGCACTAGCATGTATGTAGCCTTTCATAGCTAACTTGAAATAGAATACAATAACCTGTTACTACTTACTAGTTAAACGCATTCATTACGTAAAAAATTTTATATTGTTAGTGTATATGATTTGAATCAATTACACACATACTTGTTAACGACAGAATATTAATTAGATACAAAAATTAGAATCTTGAGCACCTAATTAAATGGTACTAATATTACTTCCACATAAAAGAGCATATATAAAAGGGAATGTATCTGAGAAGAAAAAAAAATATGGGACAGCAGACATGTAATTGACACAAATTAAGTCACAAAAAGTAGATAGCCAAATATAAATGATAGAAAGGGAATGGCGTTGCCCGATTAGTATTAGTTAGTAATGCCAATTTAGTAAGTAATCATGAGAGAAACAAAGATATATATACCAAGTTGATATAGAAAATTCCGAGCAAGAATGCCAGTAATGCGGGATGTTTTGTATACCGAATTGTCCTATAGATTACGTATTCGAGACATGGAAGCAGCCTGTTGAAGAACAGAACCCCCATGATAATTTAATGGATGATGAAGATATAAGGGAGAAGAAGAAGAAAGAAGAAGAAGAAGAAGAAGAAGAAGAAGAAGAAGAAGAAGAAGAAGAAGAAGAAGAAGATGCATTGAAGAAGAAAGCATAAAAGTCTTCGGAGTTTCCAAAGAAAACTTTGGGCTTATTCTGAAGATTTTGATTATGTGACGTGTCAGCATATTAACTGTTGATATTAAAATCCTAAGATCTAATATTGACCGCTGGATTGAAAGGAGAAGGCAAATCTGAGCCATTCATTTAATACAGCTGATGAAGGAATATTAGAAGCTTCTACACGTGAGTGAGCACATGCTCACATTGTAAAGAATAATTCTTTGTTAGTTAGTTATACAATCAGCCAATAGGAGATAGGACAAGTGTATAGGAATATATTATTTACATTCTTTGTATCTATAGCATAGGCTTGTATATAAAGAACAGATTACTAAGAATGAAATAACAAGAGAAATTTTTCACAAATCTCAGTCTTCCTTTCATGGTATCAGAGCAGATTTAGCTCGATCCATTCACAAATTTTCTCAAATATCTATCAATCTTCCCAAATCAGCTTTATCTTCATCTGTGCGTTGAATCATGCCTGGAACAGAAGCTGCAACTGATGTTACAATCTCTGGATCAACAAGCAGTGGAGTAACAAATGATTCCAATCACCATCTTCACTTGCATTCTTCTACTCTAGGGATGGCTTTGGTAAGCTCACCATTTGATGGTAGAGGATTCCCAGGATGGAAAAGATCTGTCGTCATTGCAATCTCAACCAAGAAAAAACTTTGCTTCATCAATGGATCTTGTGTTGAACCAACAATGGATGGCAAGGATTACCCATTGTGGAGTAGATGCAATGACATGGTCACCTCTTGGTTGCTGAACTCTTTGACAAAAGAGATAGGTGACAGTGTCATTTACTCAAGAACAGCTAAGGACCTTTGGAGCAGCCTGGAACAAAGATTTGGTCAGTCAAGTGGAGCCAAGCTGTACCATCTGCAGAAGGAAATTTCAAAGACAATCCAAGGAAACAACAGCATACCAGGTTATTTCACCACTCTTAAGAGACTTTGGGATGAGTTGGACTCTCTTAACTCACACTTAGGGTGCACTTGTGCATGTAACTATGATGGTAAAAGGAAGATGGCTAAATTCATGGAAGATCAAAGGGTCATTCAATTCCTAATGGGGCTGAATGATGCTTATGCACAAGCAAGGGGAAACATACTCATGCTTAGTCCTACCCCTAGCATGGATCAAACTTACTCATTATTGCTACAAGATGAAAGTCAAAGGGAGATTTACATGAGCCCACAGTATCCTACTAATGAGGCTTCTTTCATGGTAGGCACACAGAACAAGTTTTCACAGGAAAATAACCAAGCACAAAAAGGGTGGAATCCTCAACAAAAATCAGCTAACACACAGTATAAATCCAAGCCAAGGAAGTCCAAATTCAACCCCAATGTTAGTTGCAGCCATTGCTCAAAAATAGGACATGTGAGGGCTGATTGCTATAGACTTATAGGATTCCCTGATGAATTCCAGTTTACTAAGGGTGGAAATTTTCAAGGAATAATAAAAGCAAATGCTACAGTAGCAGATCAGCAGGGTGATGGAAACTCTGATGAACACAATGGAGGACATTCAAACAATCAAACACAGTTTTCAGTAAAGAACAGGTCTCTGAACTGGTGAACTTAATCAAACAGGTGCAAGTTGGAAGCACAGGGAGTGGAAACTCAGAGATTAGTGCCAATGCTGTTGCTAGTACTATTCTTAAATATTAGGGACATGTCTTGCTGTTTTTAATACTAAAACCTGGATCATTGATTCAGGTGCCTCAAAACATATGTGTTTTGATTCCAAACCTTTCCTAACACTGTCACCTTTGCCTGTGCCTTTACATATAAGTTTGCCTAACTCTTTTCAGATCTTTGTCACACACATAAGACAAGTTTGCATTCAGCCTGATATGGTTCTAGAAAAAGTACTCTATGTTCCATCTTTTAAGTATAACTTGCTATCTGTTCATAAGTTATGCACTCAATTCAAATGCATCATCAATCTTACTTCTAGTAAATATCTATTGCAGGTCCCTTTAATGAGGAGGGGACAAGTTTTTGGTGAAGTAAGAGATGGATTATATCTACTCCAGCCTAGAAGTTTAGAGTCTAGATTCAATTTAGTCAAAATGTAATTTCCATTCCAAAAGGAAGTAATTCCAGTCTAGTACCTAGTAAAGCTTCTCTTTCTATTCCAGTCTTTGCTAATGTTGTTTCAGATGTAATTCAATGGCATGTCAGGTTGGGGCATTTGCCTTTTTCAGTAATGAAGAAATTCAATTTTGTTCATTTTCCTTCAAATTTTAATGATGTGTGTGAAATTTGTGCTAAGGCAAGGCAAACTAGGCTCCCTTTTTCCATTAGCCAAATCAGGACAACATCTCCATTTGATCTCATTCATATAGATTCTTGGGGACCTTTTAACACTACTACATACAATGGTTACAATTACTTCTTGACCATAGTTGATGATTCTAGTAGGGCCACTTGGACCTTTTTACTAAGTACCAAGAGCAATGCCTTTCCAGTCGTGAAGTCCTTTCTCAACATGGTAGAGAGGCAATTCAACAAGAAAGTAAGGAGAGTAAAATCAGACAATGCTTGGGAATTGGGAAAAGGGAACACAGGAATCTAAATTCTTTCAGGAACAGGGGATTATTCATGAAACATTTTGTGTAGCTACACCTCAACAGAATTGGATAGTTGAGAGGAAACACCTTTTGGAAATTGCAAGAGGATTACTATTTCAGTCCAAGGTTCCTCTTCAATATTGGGGAGAATGTGTTTTAACTGCAATATTTTTAATCAACAGGTTCCCTTCCAAAGTGTTGAAAGGGAAGACACCTTATGCAGTTTTGTTTGGGAAGGAACCTACATATGAGGTTCTAAGAAGTTTTGGATGTTTATGCTATATATCAACTCTATCTCAAAATAGAGGAAAGTTTGAACCAAGAGCTAAGGCTTGTATCTTCTTAGGCTATGCACAAGGTCAAAAGGGATACGAAGTAATGGACAAAGATACAAGAAGAGTGTTTGTTTCCTAGGCTATGCACAAGGTCAAAAGGGATACAAAGTAATGGACAAAGACACAAAAAGAGTGTTTGTTTCCAGGGACATCAAATTCCATGAAGATTTCTTTCCTTTTCATTCACCACATTCCAACACCTACTTTCCTTCTTGTTCTGATTCCACTAATCATACCCCTATACCCGATATGGCACTAAACTATACCTCATCTTCAGTTCCTAGTCCTGATTCTCCTTCACACAATCTACTTACAGTTTCCTCACCACATTCTCCTATTTTTTACACAGCTTCTACACCTGTTTCTAGCCATATCTCACTCAGAGTTCCACACTCTTCACTTCATCCTGAAACTGACCCTACACCAATCCCAGAAGAGTCCTACACTCCTTCCTATTCACCTGTTCAACCAATATCCAGAAATCTGATTCCTACACCTCCACCACCTATCACAAAATCTGACAGAATTTCTTAAAGACCTACTTATTTGAAGGACTATGTGTGCAATGCCATTATTCTTTCTGATCTCAATGGTTCTTGTTTCACACAGCCTCCTACACCTATTGTCTTCTCTTTTGGGGCTCTTTCTGCCACCAATCAACATCTTGTTCACTCAGTTTCTACCATATCTGAACCTAACAGCTATGCCCAAGCTTCCATACACCCAGGATGGAAAGCAGCTATGGAGGCAGAGATTGCAGCATTACAATTAAACCACACTTGGGATGTGGTAGATTTACCTAAAGGGAAGAAAGCCTTACCTTGTAAATGGGTGTACAAGGTCAAGCATCACTCAGATAGGACTGTGGAAAGATTGAAAGCTCGGCTAGTTGTCAGGGGGGACAATCAAAGAGAAGGAATTGACTATTTTGAAACCTTTTCACCAGTGGTGAAGATGACAACCATAAGATGCCTTTTGACTGTGGCTGTGAAGAAAGGTTGGGGAGTGTCACAACTTGATGTGAATAATGCATTCCTCTATGGGAAATTGCAGGAAGAGGTTTATATGAAATTCCCCGCGGGTGTTCTTCCACCTAAACCAAATCAAGTATGTTTACTGAAGAAATCTCTTTATGGGTTAAAATAGGCATCCAGACAGTGGTATGCCAGACTTGCAGGTGCTTTGAGCTTTAAAGGATATTCTAGTTCACTCAATGACTATTCTCTTTTCTACAAAGAGAATGGAGGTCTTGTTTTTATCCTAGCAGTATATGTAGATGATATCTGATCACGCCCAACTATGCCTTATAAAAAGGACTCTGCGGACGTTGCAAATATAACCCGAGTATTACGTCCAGGGTCGAAACCACAGAGAGTTAACCTATCAACCGCTATCTTCAGACCCACTAAGTCTTCAGAACCAGCTTCTCAAATATTCAAATTCTCAGTTAAGTGTTCTTTAACAACTAGCTTGCAAGTAACTAAATGGCTGTAACTAAATTAATAAGGTTGTAAACAATTATGAGAAAAAGCTAAGGCAATGATTTCCCCTATTGATGGAATCCCTTCTGTTTATGCTCATACAAATTTACCCACACATCTCTATCAATCACGAACGCTAATCTTACTGCAAATCTCTCCCGAGTAATCACAGTAATCTACTATTGCACTCTTCCGAGATACACTAGCTTACTTTATTTAGCACAATTCACTTTAGATTGCACCCAAGGCTTCGTTATCCCTAATCCTGCCTTTAAACCCGCAATCATAGATTCCTCTAATAATCTAGGAGTGGTGTTGTTCAACAATACCCTAAATATGCACTCTTTTCCAAGTTATGCACACTAAATAGGCACAACTAATTGAGGATCCTGTCAATTAACTACAACGAACACGAAGTTGAACAAATAAAGATTAAACTAGCAATTTGTATTCACATAAACAAGAAGTTCATCACCCAATAGGTTCCATCAAAGCCTTAGACAAGGAATTTAGCTACTCATGGCTATGGGAAAATAAACTAAGATTGAATTCATCATAAAAATCAAAAGAAAAAAAGAAAGATGTTTAGAGTCTTTTCTCACAATGGTTTTCCTTGCTAAGAAACCTAAAAAATCAATACATGCCTCTCTTGGGCGAAGTCTAATGTTTTAAATAGGTTTTAGGTCTAAAAATCCCGTAATTGACACTTTGGTCCCCGAAGTTTCTGCGCCTGACGCGGTAGAACCGCGGCCAAACCCCTCGCGGATTCTCACATCTTCTGCAGCTGCTTCCCACCGCGGTTCTGCCGCGGTCGCGGTGGAACCGCGGTGGATCCAGTACTCTGAATTCCTCGGCCTGTTTTGCCTGGTTCACTTGGGAAATTTCACAGTTGGCCTCTTTTTCATCACTTTTAACTCCAAAACTGCTCCTTAGCCTTCCTTATACATATATCACCTACAAATCATGAAAAGCACTAATAAGAGCATTTTGTCATCACTTTTAGCATTAAAACTACACAAGAAGGTGATTATTTAAGGTGTGATTATAGTCAAATTCACCTATTATCAACACCCCACACTTAAATCTTTGCTCGTCCTCGAGCAACTAAACCACACTTCTAGGCCTAACTGCTCAATGCATTGCCCCAATTTATGTTACACCTGCTATTATCAAAGATTGACCTAAGCGGTGCACAATCATATCTTAGATGCAGACTCTCATACCCAGACACACTTGTGCTAACTCTAATTACTCTAACAGAAGTGAAGACTCACTTTTTCTTTCTGAGTCACATGCCCTCACATAAACAAAATTTGAGAGAAGTTCCACACACATAAAATTCAACAACTAGTGAACCATATATATAAAGAATTCACTCACTCTCAGCAAAGAGCATTCACATGCCACATAGACACACCATAAGCTTGTCCCTAGTGTAATACTCCACTAATCGAGCCATTCAGTCAAAGATCAAGAGGTCTTTAAAGGTTGTAATGTAGGCTAAGGGACGGGTAGGATATATTTGGATATAGTGACTAACCTCCCTAAGCACTTTTAATACACATTTCCTTTTATTTCACCTTTATGTTCAACCCAATCATTACTCCACATTTTGTTTCACTTGTGACCCCCACTTTTCTTTAGGTACAACTGGCTTTTTTTTTTCTCTTCTTTTTTTTCAGATTTATTGTACACTGCCATTTCACCAACCAGAACCTTCATTCTTGATTCCCCTTTTCTTTTTTCTTTTTTTTTTCTAGTTCTCTCCCACCCCACACTTTGACTTCTGTATATTCTTTAGTGATTAAGTGCTTCTAGGAGGTAAGGTTCAAACAATGAGCTTATTCAAACACAACGATTTAGATTATTATAGGGTTATCAAAGAACAGGCTTCAGGCTCAAAGGGGTTAACTATGGTAATATGCACAGGTGGATTCTCAAGTATAAAGGGTTGCACAAAGAAATGTCTCAATCATCTCTAAAATTAAACGACTTCTATTTCGCTTTGCAAACACACAGGGCAAGTTCTAGGTATCATATGCAATCATAGGATGCAAGTAACAACTCATACACACTTAGCATGTAACTCTTTCCGAATCAGTTCATCAACACAGTCATACGAGTGTTCAAGCCAGACAAGATGTGCAAAATTAAGGCATATATTATGAGTCCACAAACAAGCTTAGACGTTCACTCTCAAGTTCTTTTCTTTGCAACTGTGCACATTTGGGGTTACATTCTGACCTTCACCCATCTAATCCTAACACTATAAAAGAAAAATCTACCTAACCCAGTTCAAGAAAAACCCTTGGAAAAGAACCGTGGTCAAAAGAAAAACCAAGGGGGAGGTACTACACTACCTAAAAGAAGAAAATAAAATTAAAAAAAAAATTCTACATGGACTACTTCCCTCAAGAGTACTGTCCACATAGTCCTTCATCAGGAAGAGTCCTCTACAATTTTTTTTTTTTATATCTGACTTTGACCCTCAAGAGACCCGTCAACAAGTGTCTGTCGTTGGGCCAAGTCAGCTATTCCTAATATAACACAGTCACATATATACAACATATCTAATACTACAGCACACAACATCTATATACATTACAATACACAGTTAGAGCAAGTCTCCCACCCCACACTTAAAATCATGGCATGTTCCCATGTCATATCAATAAAGTAAAGAGCAGAAGGGTGAGAAGACTTCCCTGAGACTCAATCCGAGTCGGAGATGGTGCTGGGGTCTACATGGCAGGCCCTCCCCAATGCGCATAGCCAAGCCATAAATCGGCTCTCAGATCTAGCCTGCCTCTGTGACATGGCGTCCATCCGTGTGTGTAGACCATCCACCGAGGTGCGGAGATCCGCGACCTCTTCCTCCAAGGAACGCAGCATAGGCCGGGAGGACTGTGAGCGGGATAGGTCTGCTCCAGAATAGGGGCACCGAGAGGGCCCGGCACTGTCAACAGACCTCCTGGACGGTGCAACCGGGACCGGATCATCCTCCTCATCATCAATCTCAATTGTAGTGCGGGTGCCCCTGCCCACTCTGATGCTAGAAGCTTTGAAAGCTGCTTTGGGAGGCAAATTGCCATCAGCAGGGTTGGTATGGGTGTTTCTCATCAAGCACAATATGGTCACCAAGGAAGGGAAATAGAATCCCTCTGTCAGCAGCGGGCCCCGTAAGACCATTTCATCTCCAGTTACCCGTGCCGCATCAAAATCCTTCCCTGTCACAAAGCACCAAGTCAACAGTGCCCTATTGAAGTTCACATTCATGGTATTGCTAGAAGGCAGGAACCTGCTGCAGATAACAGTCAACCAACACTTGGCCAGGTGAGTGAAGGAGTTAGAGTTGAGGGTTATTTGGTCACGTATCCATATGGGCTGCCCCCTTGTGCAAAGTACATCCGTCATCACCTCCCATGTCACCCCGGGCCTGTCATGGTAATAGTCGACATCACTGGTGAACGGAGGCAGCCGCAACACCCGGCGAATTGTTTGAATTTGAGCACTGACCACCATACCCCGAACAATCACCTCCCTACCCAAATTCAATGGGCAGTTGGCATAAAATTCACGAACCAACATCTTGTTAACTGGTGCAGGGTCAGCAAATAGGAACTCCATTTCCCGCCTCCGTATTTCTTCATACATCTCCACTTTTTCGGCTCGGAGGGCTACGCGACCAATCGGGATTTCATGGATGAATGTTTTTGTAGCCTTGGCGTTGAAGTCGTCCTCGGCCAGTTCCGATTGGAATCTGGACTCATCATAAGCAGGTCGTTGGGATGTGCCTCCAGAGCGCCTTTGCCTTTTGGGAGCCATTGATCCTGCAAATAATCAAACAAACCATCAACATATGCCCTAGCTAGTGCCAATAAGATGGTTACTCAGACTTCACCACCCAATATAGCTCCTTTCTTCACTCATAACAACCCCCACAATAGCTCCATAATTTTCTGACCACTTCCGGCATAATACACCCCACACTTATTCCTTTCAATGGTACCCATGACATACAACACCACCATACAACAAATACCACTCTACAACAAATACCACCATACAACAAATACCACTCTACAACAAATACCACCATACAACAAATACCACTCTAAAACAAATACCACCATACAACAAATACCACTCTACAACAAATACCAGCATACAACAATACCACCATACCAACAATCAACTACACATCAAGAACCATCAACTACAACATCCCAAATCTAGGTTGGCTTAAACACCCCAAAAATATACAACATAGTGCCACAATTTTCGGCCAACACATGACCCAATACCATACTACACCACAAAAATCTAGTTTAGGCCTCCAACCCACCAAAATAATTTCACAATTATGTAATAATGGAGACCAAATTAATTTGGCACCAAACAACCTCATATACATTAACTACAACAACTACAACAATGGCAAACATAAAAGAAAGCAAAAAAAATTAAAAAAATTCAAATTACTACACTAATTCTAACTAGGGTTTAAGTAAAACTACTAATTTAACAAATTACACTACTTAGAAGAGAAAGAAATAGAGAGAGAGAGAAGAATAACTTACTTGAGTTGAAGAGGGGAAGGAATGGAGGTGTGTTAATGGAGGTTTGGGGAAGAAGGGTTGGTGGGGGTGTTGAAGAAGAAGAAGAAGGGGAGTTGTAGGTGAAGAGAGAGATAGAGAAAGAAGTGGATGAGGGGGAAAGGGCGGAAATAATTGGAGTGTAGATAGGAGGAGGGGTTTTGAGGGGGTTAAAAAGAAAAAAGAAAAAAATACAAAAAAAAAAAATACTTACCTGGCCGCGTCTGTGACTGCCGCGGTAGAACCGCGACAGTGAGTTTCCGCGAGGCCTTTTGATCGCGGTTTCACCGCGGTCGAGGCCCCTCTCTGATTCTAATGCCCAGTTTTTTTTTTTTGAATAGATTACAAAGGTTACAATTACAACAATGTCATGGGTTGCCTCCCACGTAGCGCCTGATTTAACGTCGCGGCACGACTCATGTGAGCGAAACTAAGGTTGGTCGACCTCTGGGTTCATTCAAATGCAGCTCGGTCATCTTCTTAGGCTCATTCATGCCCATATACAATTTCAACCGTTGACCATTGACTCTAAGTGTACGAGAGTCATCTTCAGTAGCAACTTCCACAGCTCCGGATGGAAACACCTCAACCACGCGAAATGGTCCAGACCACCTTGACTTTAGCTTACCTAGGAATAACCGCAGTCTTGAGTTGTAAAGCAGTACCCTGTCCCCAGGTTTGAAATTTCGTTCAATGATGTTCTGATCGTGAAGCCTTTTCATTCTCTCTTTATATAGCCTTGTGCTCTCAAAAGCAAGATACCTGAACTCCTCTAGCTCATGTAATTCAGTGACTCTCGACGTGCCCGCAGCTTCCAAGTCTAAATTCAGCTGTTTCAGTGCCCACCACGCTTTATGTTCCAGTTCTACAGGTAGGTGACAGGCCTTCCCAAATACCAACTTATATGGTGACATACCAATAGGTGTCTTGAATGCTGTCCTGTAGGCCCATAGCGCATCATCCAGCTTCCTTGACCAGTCAGTTCTTGTAGCATTTACAGTTTTTGTCAATATGCTTTTGATCTCTCTGTTGGAAACCTCAACCTGTCCACTGGTATGTGGGTGGTATGGAGTAGCCACCTTGTGGCGCACATCATATTTAGCCAACAACTTCTCGAAGGCCCGGTTGCAGAAATGAGTTCCTCCATCGCTAATAATTGCACGCGGTGTCCCAAAGTGGGTGAATATGTTCTTCTTTAGAAACCCGACTACCACCTTAGCATCATTGGTGGGTAATGCGGCAGCTTCCACCCACTTGGACACGTAATCTACAGCAACAAGAATGTATTTATTGCCATAGGAGCTGACGAAGGGACCCATGAAATCTATCCCCCAAACATCAAACACTTCCACTTCTTGAACTGGGTTCATGGGCATCTCGTGACGCCGGGAAATGTTCCCGGTGCGTTGACATTCATTACAGCTCTTGACCCATAAGTGAGCATCCTTGAACACCGTTGGCCAGAAAAATCCGGCCTCTAGCACCTTAGCTGCCGTCCTGATTCCTCCAAAGTGACCTCCATACGCCGAAGCGTGACAAGCCTGCAAGACAGAAGATTGTTCGATCTCGGGGACGCATCTCCGGATCATGTTATCAAGGCATATTCTAAACAAGTAGGGCTCATCCCAGTAATACCATTGGCTTTCGCGAAAGAATCTCTTCCTCTGGACCGATGACAGGTCGTGAGGAACAATACCACTGGCCAGGTAATTAGCATAGTCTGCATACCAAGGCGCTTCCTGATGAGTGGTAACGAGCAGCTGCTCATCTGGAAAGGTTTCCAGAATTTCCTCCACTTCTACTACATTTTCAGCTCCCTCAAGTCGTGATAGGTGATCAGCGACTTGATTTTCAGTGCCCTTGCGGTCACGAATTTCAAGGTCGAACTCTTGCAGTAGCAACAGCCAACGAATCAGGCGTGGCTTAGAGTCCTTCTTTTCTATTAAGTATCTAAGAGCTGCATAGTCAGAGTATACGATTACCTTGGATCCTATCAGATAGGACCGAAACTTGTCAAAAGCAAATACCACAGCTAGCATCTCCTTCTCTGTCACTGTGTAGTTCAACTGGGCTCCACTCAGCGTCCTACTAGCATAGTAGATTGGGTGCATCAGTTTGTCCTTCCGCTGGCCCAGCACTGCCCCTACCGCGTAGTCACTAGCATCACACATTAATTCGAACGGTTGCTCCCAGTCGGGGGCAACGATTATGGGTGTTGTGACCAGCCTTTGCTTCAACTCCTCAAAAGCTACCCTGCAATCATCAGAAAATACAAAAGGGTGATCTTTCTCTAACAACTTACAGAGAGGGTTGGCGATTTTGGAGAAGTCCTTAATGAACCTCCGGTAGAATCCGGCATGTCCAAGAAAGCTTCTTATGGCTTTGACTGAAGTTGGCGGCGGCAGCTTTGCTATGACATCAACCTTTGCTCTATCAACCTCTATTCCTTTGCTTGACACCCGGTGCCCCAAGACTATGCCTTCTTGTACCATGAAATGGCACTTTTCCCAATTTAGAACCAAGTTAGTCTCGATGCACCGTTTCAGCACACGCGTCAAATTCACTAGGCAGTCCTCAAATGAGTTCCCCACCACTGAGAAGTCATCCATGAACACCTCCATTATATCTTCTACCATGTCAGTAAATATGGCCATCATACACCGTTGGAATGTGGCGGATGCATTGCATAGGCCAAAGGGCATCCTCCTGAAGGCATAAATTCCGTACGGGCATGTGAAGGAGGTCTTTTCTCTATCCTCAGGGGCAATGGAGATCTGATTGTACCCTGAGTACCCATCCAAGAAGCAAAAGTGTGACCTCCCTGCCAATCTATCCAGCATTTGATCAATGAAGGGAAGTGGGAAGTGGTCTTTCCTGGTGGCTAGATTCAACTTTCTATAATCCATGCAGATTCTCCAGCCTGTGACGGTTCTTGTTGATATAAGTTCATTGTTGTCATTCTTTACCACCGTCATGCCACCCTTTTTAGGCACACATTGAACTGGGCTGACCCAGCTACTGTCAGAGATTGGAAAAATGATTCCCGCATCCAACCATTTTATCACTTCCTTCTTCACCACTTCCTTCATATTCGGGTTTAGCCGTCTCTGATGTTCCCTGGAAGGTTTGTGCCCCTCTTCCAGCAGAATCTTGTGCATGCAGTAGGCGGGGCTGATCCCCTTGATGTCTGCCATGGTCCACCCAATGGCAGTTTTGCACTCCCTTAGTACCTGTAAAAGCTGTTGAACCTGCACATCTAACAAACCAGATGAGATAATAACAGGTAATGTGGAGTCAAGACCCAGAAATTCATACCTGAGGTGGGTTGGCAATGGTTTCAGTTCCAGCTTAGGGGGTTCCTCGATGGATGGTTTAGCTGGAGGGGTCTCTCTCTTTTCTAAGTGCAAGGGCTCAAACTCCAGATTTCTCTCCCAGAACCCTTTACCTTCCAGTGCCAACACCCATTCCGCCAAATCCTCACCATTCACTTCATCCAAATTT